>NC_133328.1:167002261-167034761 GCF_042186555.1 Aquarana catesbeiana | reverse complement strand
ATAAAAGTTACAGTTACAAAAAAAATGTAAAAAAAAAAAAACACAAAAAAATATATGAAATAAAAAAAAATAGTTGTCGTTTTATTGTTCTCTCTCTCTCTATTCTGTCTCTATTGTTCTGCTCTTTTTTACTGTGTTCTATTCTGCAATGTTTTATTGTTATTATGTTTTATCATGTTTGCTTTTCAGGTATGCAACTTTTTATACTTTACTGTTTACTGTGTTTTATTGTTAACCATTTTTTGTCTTCAGGTACGCCATTCAGCTGCAGCGCGGATTTATTTATCTTGACAGCAACAGCGTTTGCTCCCACGATATATAAAGCCGTGACTCCAGCGGAGGTGATATATGCCGAAGCATGGGGGCAGCAGAGGGCGGAGGAGCAATTTGCTCCTACCTTTTGCGGGAGGATGCCCCCATGCTTCGGCATATATAAATAGTGCATGTATGCCCATCATTAGAAGTGGGTGGATGAAGGGAGGTATTCTAATGGTGGGCATACCCACCGATCAATCTCTTTTTTTCGTTCAGCCCACAGGCTGCATGAAAAAAAAAGATTACAACATATGCCCAACAAGGACCAGCAACGTACTGGTATGTTGCTGGACTTTGAGTGGTTATACCAGAAAGATGCCTGCAGGTTTAGGTATCATCTTGGTATCATTCTTTTCAGCCAGTGGTCGGCTTTCATGTAAAAGCAATCCTAGCGGCTAATTAGCCTCTAGACTGCTTTTACAAGCAGTGCGAGGGAATGCCCCCCCCCCCCCCCCCACCGTCTTCCATTTCTCTGGCTCTCCTGTCCCAACAGGGAACCTGAGAATGCAGCCGGTGATTAAGCCAGCTGACCATAGAGCTGATCAGAGACCAGAGTGGCTCCAAACATCTCTATGGCCTAAGAAACCGGAAGCTACAAGCATTTCATGACTTAGATTTTGCCGGATGTAAACAGCGCCATTGGGAAATTGGGAAGGCATTTTATCACACCAATCTTGGTGTGGACAGATGCTTTGAGGGCAGAGGAGAGATCTAGGGTCTAATAGACCCCAATTTTTTCAAAAAAGAGTACCTGTCACTACCTATTGCTATCATAGGGGATATTTACATTCCCTGAGATAACAATAAAAATTATTAAAAAATAAAAAAAAGAAAGGAACAGTTTAAAAATAAGATAAAAAAATAATAAAGAAAAAAAAAAAAGCACCCCTGCCCCCCCTCCTGCTCTCGCGCAAAGGCGAGCGTAACCGTCGGTCTGGCGTCAAATGTAAACAGCAATTGCACCATGCATGTGAGGTATCACCGCAAAGGTCAGATCGAGGGCAGTAATTTTAGCAGTAGACCTCCTCTGTAAATCTAAAGTGGTAACCAGTAAAGGCTTTTAAAAATGTATTTAGTTTGTCGCCACTGCACGTTTGTGCACAATTTTAAAGCATGTCATGTTTGGTATCCATGTACTCGGCCTAAGATCCTCTTTTTTACTTTCATCAAACATTTGGGCAATATAGTGTGTTTTAGTGCATTGCATTAAAATTTAAAAAGTGTGTTTTTTCTCAAAAAAAAACGTTTGAAAAATCGCTGTGCAAATACTGTGTTAAAAAAAAAATGAAACACCCACCATTTTAATCTGTAGGGCATTTGCTTTAAATATATAATGTTTGGGGGTTCAAAGTAATTTTCTTGCAAAATAAATAATTTTTTAATGTAAACAAAAAGTGTCAGAAAGGGCTTTGTCTTCAAGTGGTTAGAAGAGTCGGTGATGTGTGACATAAGCTTCTAAATGTTGTGCATAAAATGCCAGGACAGTACAAACCCCCCAAATGACCTCATTTTGGAAAGTAGATACCCCAAGCTATTTGCTGAGAGGCATGTCGAGTCCATGGAATATTTTATATTGTGACACAAGTTGCGACAAATTTAAAAAATTTTTTTTTTTTTTTTTTTTGCACAAAGTTGTCACTAAATGATATATTGCTCAAACATGCCATGGAAATATGTGAATTTACACCCCAAAATACATTCTGTTGCTTCTCCTGAGTATGGGGATACCACATGTGTGAGACTTTTTGGGAGCCTAGCCACGTACAGGACCCCGACACCCCAAGCTATTTGCTGAGAGGTATAGTGAGTATTTTGCAGACCTCACTTTTTGTCACAAAGTTTTGAAAAATGAAAAAAGAAAAAAAAATGTGTTTTCTTGTCTTTCTTCATTTTCAAAAACAAATGAGAGCTGCAAAATACTCCCCATGCCTCTCAGCAAATAGCTTGGGGTGTCTACTTTACAAAATGGGGTCATTTGGGGGGGTTTGTGCCACCTGGGCATTCCATGGCCTCCGAAACTGTGATAGGCAGTGAAGAGTGAAATCAAAAATTTATGCCCTTAGAAATCCTGAAGGCGGTGATTGGTTTTGGGGCCCTGTACGCGGCTAGACTCCCAAGAAGTCCCACACATGTGGTATCCTCATACTCAGGAGAAGCAGCTAAATGTATTTTGGGGTGCAATTCCACATATGCCCATGGCCTGTGTGAGCAATATATCATTTAGTGACAACTTTGTGCAAAAAAAAAAAAAAAAATGTGTCACTTTCCCGCAACTTGTGTCAAAATATAAACTATACCATGGACTCAACATGCCTCTCAGCAAATAGCTTGGGGTGTCTACTTTCCAAAATGGGGTCATTTGGGGGTCTTTTTCCGTTTATAGTGCAAAAAAAAAAAAAAAACGCAAAGGTGATCAAATACCATCAAAAGAAAGCTCTATTTGTGGGAAGAAAAGGACGCAAATTTCGTTTGGGTACAGCATTGCATGACCGCGCAATTAGCAGTTAAGGTAACGCAGTGCCAAATTGTAAAAAGTGCTCTGGTCAGGAAGGGGGTAAATCCTTCCGGGGCTGAAGTGGTTAAAAAAAAAGGAGAATGGAGGTCAACTTTAATACTTACCAGTCAAGCCATCCACCCTGCTGTCTTAAAGTGGACCTCTCCACCCTTCCCCTAACAAGCACATCAGCATCTTACAATCATTAGTTAAAAATGTTTTGCTTCTACTTAAAATCATTGTTTTTCCACTTCTTGGTTGAGTGAGGCACAGGTGATGTAACCAGCGCCTCACGGATGCATCCTGCATAGCTCCCAATTGTCCCTGATTTCGAGGGACTGTCCCTGATTTTGAACAAAGTCCCTCTGTCCCTCTTTTCCCTCATTTGTCCCTCATTTTGGTCTGATCTATATAGTTGTATATAAAATGCACTATTTATCTATCAAAAAGTGTTTCCCAGTGCTAAACCTTTTACCCGGGTACTAGATTGCTGGATTTGTAAATTCCAAAAGCCAATATAAAGGAATAGTAGTGGTAAAAAAAAAAAGCACTTGTGGGTTTAACCAATCTTTTTTTTGTACAATTCTCCTTTAAGGGGAGCGTGGCAGAGGGTGTGTCCTATGCCTACATACTTTTGCTGATGGGTGTCCCTCATTCCCATCTCAAAAAGTTGGGAGGTATGTCCCTGGGAGGGCTACTTCGCAAGTGCCTTCCCCCTCAGATGAACTGTCACATATTCCAATAAGCAGACCAGGAAGTAATTGGAGACGGATTAATCTGCCCATAGTTAAAGCAGAGTTCCACCCAAAAATGGAGCTTTAAGTGATGGCATTTGGCATGTCATTTTTTTTTTGGGGGGGGGGCGGATACCCTCTTTTTAGAGGCATCCAGCTCCCACTTCCTCCCAGGGCTCCGCCGTGCCGGAAGGAAGTTCACCTCTCCCCCTCCCTCCCTGCAATCTTCTGGGTCACGTCACAGGTCCCAGAAGATTGCCCGGCTAATCACAACGCGGCTTGCATTGTGATTAGTGATATGCAAAGAATAAAAAGTCTGCAATTATATGTAAGTACATGTTTGTAGATGGTCATTACTAAACTTTTCTAAAGGTGTTTTGTTTTAAATTTTAAGATAAAGGCAACATTCGGCTTTAAGGAGATAATCTTGCTAAAGACTCTGCAGCATCCAACACACTACTGGGAACGTCAGATGCTCTACATCACTACAGGACTAAGTAGTGATGTAGGGTCCGGAGGAAGGTGACAGATGAGCATTAAGCATTTTCTTTGCAGAGAGTGCTTGTTTTTACTGTTTTAATACAAACAGAAAGAGTTGCTATAAGACCCCTTTCACACTGGGGCCGTCCTAGCGCTCAAGCGCTGCTCATTTTAGTGGCGCTTTAGCGCTGTTTAAACTGTGCTTTTTGGCAGCTAGCAAGGTGCTTTTAACCCCCGCTAGCAGCCGAACAAGGGGTTAAAACTGCCCATGTTGTAGGGCTGGGGAAAAAAACGATTTGAATCTTGAATCGAGTTGAGAGGTCAAATCGATTCAAAATTTAAGCAAATCGATTTTTTTTTTCACCAGGACCGGCGCTGACACCACGCCGGTCCTGCGGAGCTGGGGGCAGGAGTTTTTAGGTGAGGCTGCAGCTTCTGCCTAGTCCGCGAGGCCGGACACCGCGGACTAGACCGAAGCCGCGGCCTCACCTAAAAACTCCTGCCCGCAGCTCCTCAGGACCGGCGCGGTGTCCAAAAAAAAACTCAATTTGAATCGTGAATCGAGTTTTTTTTTAAAAATCGCAGATTTTTTTTTTTTAGAACATTGCCCAGCTCTAACGTGTTGCGGCGCTTCCGAAGCACTTTTCAGGTGCTTCGGAAACGCTGCCTATTCATTGCAATGGGCAGAGGCGTTTTGGGAGCACTATATACAGCGCTCCCAAACTGCCCCAAAGATGCTGCTTGCAGGACTTTTTCTAACATCCCACAAGCACACCGCATCAGTGTGAAAGCACTCGGGGAGGGAGTTAGGAGGCAGTTTTCAGGCGCTATTTCTAGCGCTAAAATGCCTGAAAACAGCCTCAGTGTGAAAGGGGTCTAAATCATGCTCCTCACAGCAGCTTTTACTGTCTCTTCACTCCCTTGCTGCTCTAATTACTGTAGGAGGTAAGAAAAAGAAGCCATGGACAAGATCCACATTGAGGCTTACATAGAGCTGGGGACTCTAACCCAGCCCTGGTGCTTGAATGGCCAGTTGCTATACGCCACTGCTATGTGGTAGGGGGATTAGTCACATGGTTCCCATACCTGGGTGTACCATGTAGTATGTATTGCTTCGCTTTAGGTGGCAAACATGGTGAGTGCACTCTGCTTCCTCCACTGTAGGTGGTGCCCGGCTGGAGCAGCAATGAGACGAGGTCAGCGGAAACTTGGTTTCTCTGTGGTTTCCTGATTCCTGGAGGCAGCATTTCCCCATTCACATAGACAAAGGTGTATTTTGGTATATCAGATACATTAGAGTTCCTCTTTACACTAAATTTCTCCCTTATATCAGTGTTCTCCTCATGCAGGCTGTAGGGCTCAGGCAGGCTGTTGGTCCTTCCTCCCCTTCCCTCACGTCTTTTTTCAAACTACTAGAAATAGGCACCGAGGTCACACACACCCTCCTGTACCAGCCACACTCAGCCCAGCTGTCTAATAATCAGCTGGCTCTGGAACTGGGCATATGAATAAAAGAACTAGGGAGAAGCTGGAAAATTTACGGGCACTCTTCTCCTGTCTATGAAGATTTGCGGACAGGAGAAAAGCACCTTTTTTTTTTCTTTTTTTTTTTTTTAACAGACTGTCTGTAAATGTACAGACAGTTGGCAATCCAGACTGTGACTATCCCCATGTTTCCTGCTCTAACGGCTCCCTGCCCTGCCTGTCTCCAACTCTCCATGTCCCCAGCTCTGTTCCCATCTCCCTTGCTCTGTCCACATCTCATAATGTCTTATGTTTTTTTTTTTTTTATATGTGCGTACCTCTGTGCTTAGTGCATGTGAAAACAACAAATGAAAAATAGAAATTTGAGCCCATATACCAATCAATAGCACACAGTGCTCGAATACATCAATATCCAAAATCTTTCTCTATATCAAAATTAGGTTTTCTGTCCCTTTAAATAATTATCAGTGCTATCAAAGTGCATTCAAATGTGCTAAATCACAATAAAACAAATTATCTTACATAAGCAAACATAAACAAAGAAAAAACATCCATCATATTAGTGTGAACCACAATAAAGTGCAATGTGATAGATATCAGAAATTATTAATATATGTACTGTACATTCCAAAGTGTTAGTACAATAAATAATATGCATTAAAACATGCATTTCATTTAAAAAGTCCAATAAAATATCACCAGCCTTCTCCGCCAACTTCTCCACAGTCCTCCCAGACTGAAACTCTCTCTCCACAGTCTTCCCAGACTGATACTCTCTCTCCACAGTCCTCCCAGACTGATACCTCTCTCCACAGTCTTCCCAGACTGAACACTCACCAGCCCACCTGGCTGACTTATAAAGAGATCTCCCAGATGCGCTGACCTGCTCCCACTGTCCTCTTCATCCTCCCGTGCCTCCAGAAGGGGGTTCCTCTGTGTGTTGGGGGGGATCCTTCCAGCGCCCAAGCCCCAGGTCCGAGGTCCCCCCCCTCCCCCCCAGACTAGAGGGTACCCTCAAGGGCCACCGACAGCCTCCTCAGAACTCTGTCTGCATCTTCCACCCGACTGCCCCTGCTGGCATGACTCATGCTTTCTTATAAGGTGCCTACCCCTTCCAGATCCTTTTTGCTGGGGATTAGCCGAGGACCTCATAAATATGCCAAACAGCTCCTCCTAACCTCCACCCACTACATTTGGAAGCATTGCCAAGGTTCCAGAAAACAGGGGGAAACACCAGAGAAGCTGCTTGCTGAGTCATCCAGCCTCCGTGAGTCACCCAACTCTGACCCAGATTTAACCCAGGCCTGGCTCTCAGCCAAACCAATTTTCCTGCACTAAAAAACCTATTTACATCTAGCAAAAACCTATTTACATCTAGCACACTATCTACAGAGTGCTGCACACGCACTATAGTGCATTACCAGGACAATTAAACAATTTGTTGCGTTATCCTAGTTAAGTTAGCTGTCAGTACATTACTTTGCACTGTGTCCTGGTAACTGAAACTGTTTGAGTTTAATCGTATGCCCTTTGGCCTCAGCAAAGCCCCCAGCACCTTTTCTAATGGAAAGATGTCTTGGAGACTTCAATTTTGAGATTGTGTTGGTTTATCTCAATGATCCCATCATCTTCTCCAAGACATTTGAAGTGCATGTAAAACATCTTGTAAAGAATATGACACACACCTGAGGAACTAAGTTTTAGCCCAAGTGGGAATGCACCCAGTATCAGGTGGTGGGGCAGCCTTTCCCAACTAACCCTGTCTATGACCTAGTCTTGGAGGGGCCTGACGCTGTGAAGAAGGGACTACACCGAAATATGCTGAGACCTTGTATGCTGGGAGGTGACTGCTGCAGGAAATCTGCCAATGAATGGGAAGCATTTGACTCTGCTGATCTTTCTCAGGTGCATGAAGCTCCTGCTGACTTGTTCCTGCCACCCCTGTTGCTTGAGTCTCCAGCTTCCACTAACCCAGAGACTGACAGCTCTAGTGTCAAAAGCCCAGGAGGCCCAACAAGTAAGGTGAGTATAAACTGCTGCAAAGCCAGTATTGAAGTTTACCTTTGACATTCTATATATGAAAAGTGATACAGAAGAAGATAATATATGGGTCATAATGGATGAACATATTTCAAGGGGTTGATTTACTAAAAGGCAAATAACCTGTTTACTTCACCAAGGGAATTTTGGCTTTAATGAATTTGTGTGAAAATGTCAAAACTCACATTGCATTGCATAGTATACTCAATCATATACTCAAATGAAAAAAAAAAAACTGTATTTTTGCATGCACATGATTGGATAATGGAAATCAGCAGAGCTTCTTCTCATTCACTAAGAAAAGATAAAATTACCTTGCAAAGTTAACAGCCTATTTGCCTTTAGTAAAACAACCCTTAAATGATAAATGATTTTAATAATAAAAAAATAAATGATTATATATATATATATATATATATATATATATATATATATATATATATATATATACAGGGCCGTTTTTTCGATTGGGCACGCTGGGCAGTTGCCCGTGGGCCCCCATTTGCATGGAGGGCCCCACCAAGGGCCAATCCTTGGGGGGTACAGCCTATACAACTGTAAGGGGCCTGAGCGGGAACCGCTGGTTTGGGTACTTTCCCGCATATACTCTGTGGACCGGCGCGGCAATGAAGTTCTTTGTGACAGGTGTCGGCTGCTTATCACAGCAGCACACCATCACCTAGCCGATGGAGCCAGTCTCCTCCATTCTGACCAGAGGCAGACTGAGGGCCCAGGGTAAGTGGATGGGGGGCTACACTTGTCACTGTAGGGACAGCAGCCTCCAAAACTCTTCTCTCCCTCCATCTCCTGCACTGTGAGTGAGATCTCTGACTCAACCCCCTCCCTCCCCCTTCCTCCAATCACCAGTGCGGTGTACTGAGGGGGCGGAGCTCACTGTAGCTACTGCTGGCCGGGATGCCTGCTCACACTACAGTGAGAGAGGTGAGATCATTTTTTTACTGAGTAAAGTCTCATTGGAAGAAAAGCTGCAAAAGTTTCTGTAGGATTTGTCTTGTAGGTGTTGCAGTGATAAGAAGACCAGGAGAATGAAGAGACAGCCAGCCTGACAGATATCTCCCAAACTGGCACACAGCCCTATCTATATAACATCCCCCAATCACTCTGTACAGATAAAGTGAAGGTAATTTTTGACCATTCATGTAACTCTGTGTTTATGTGGTGAGTTTACATGGTGCAGACTCAGAGCTTGGATAACACAGGGTTACATGAATTGTCATCAATAAATTTCACATTATCTGGACATACATGGAGTGCTAGGGGTTGGATTATATAGATATTTACATCTTATAACAGAAGGATGTTTTCTCTACATATCAATTTTGTATTATGTATTGTTGTATATGTTGGTAGATGAGCACAATAGTTTTTTTTTTAAATGATAAACATCACTATCTGACCACATCTCAGCCCCCTACTCAAGCAAGCTTGCATCACCCCAGACCACTTCATATATCCAGCTGACGGACGTTGGACATCACTCAGACCCTTATCTTCCCAACATCACTCCCTGATCACCCTACAGACTGCCATTAAAATAAATCCTTCCCCATTCTGCCACTGTCATACCCTCCACACTCCTCTCCTCTACATACTGGAGGAATTACACTGGATCTGGGCTGTAACGATGGCATAGAAGGACTACAGAGGGATGACACTGCAAGAGACGACCAACATGGAGGGGAGATGAGACTGGAGAAGGATGACATGGGATGGAGGAGGAGGACATGGGATGGCAAATATGGGACTGCAAAAGGAGGATGATGTGGAATGGAGGAGATGGGACTGGAGGAGATAGGACTGGAAAGGGAGCACATGGGAAGGAAAAGGAGGACATGGGATGGGGGAGAAGGGACTGGAAGAAGAAGAGGAGCACATGGGATGGAAAAGGAGGAGGACATGGGATGGAGGATATGGGAGTGGAGGAGGAAGAGGACATGGGACTGGAGAAGGAAGAGGACATGGGATGGAGGAGATGGGACTGGAGAAGGAAGAGGACATGGGATGGAGGAGGAGGACATGGGATGGGGTAGAAGGGACTGGAAGAGGAAGAGGAGCACATGGGATGGAGGAGGACATGGGATGGAGGATATGGGAGTGGAGGAGATAGAGGACATGGGATGGAGGATATATTCTGTTGTAAAAGTATTAAGATAAAAGTGGGTGCACTGAAGGACTTGGTGGGATAGCCAGTGGTTGGATTCAGTTGGACAGCCAGTGGGCAGGCCTTGAGGAATGTTTGTGGTCAGGCCCAGGGGGACCCAGACCTAAAGCTGTGTAAGGGGCCCCAAAATTTCTGATGGCTGCCCTGCTCAGCACTGCAATCTGCTGTTTAAGTTGACTGACTGCACTGGTTGCTCACTTGCTAGAATCACCGGCCGCCCAGCGTCTAGCTAGCAACCAGTGACGTCAGTCAAAGGCCGCAGCCGCCCCAGCATTCATAGCATGCCGCGTCCGCCCCAGCGGCTAGTGAACAAGCTCCGCCCACCTCTGCCATGTTCTTCAGACAGCGTGGCTCAGAGGGAGCGGAGCGGAAAGATGGCCCTGATTGATAGTTGGCGCTGCCTTGCTGTTTTGAGTGACACACTGCACTGCACCAAGTAAGTCTAACTAACACTGTCTACTTAAGTAAGTTCAAGTTGTGCATCAAACACAGCCAGTCTGTGCCCCTCAAAAGCTGCCACTGTGCCCATCAAACACAACCACTGTGCCCATCAAACACAGCCACTGTGCCCATCAAAGCTGCCACTGTGCTCATCAAAGCTGCCACTGTGCCCATCAAAAGCTGCCACTGTGCCCATCAAATGCAGCCACTGTGACATCAAACTCAGCCACTGTGCCATCAAATGCAGCCACTGTGCCCATCAAATGCTGCCACTGTGCCCAAATACTGCCACTGTTCCCATCAAATGCAGCCACTGTGCCCATCAAACGCTGCCACTGTGCCCATCAAACGTTGCCACTGTGCCCATCAAATGCAGCCACTGTGACATCAAACTCAGCCACTGTGCCATCAAATGCAGCCACTGTGCCCATCAAATGCTGCCACTGTGCCCAAATACTGCCACTGTTCCCATCAAATGCAACCACTGTGCCCATCAAACGCTGCCACTGTGCCCATCAAACGTTGCCACTGTGCCCATCAAACGCAGCCACTGTGGCATTAAACGCAGCCACTGTGCCATCAAACGCAGTCACTGTGGCATTAAACGCAGCCACTGTGCCATCAAACGCAGCCACTGTGCCATCAAATGCAGCCACTGTGCCCATCAAACGCAGCCAGTGTGCCATCAAACGCAGCCACTGTGCCCATCAAATGCTGCCACTGTGCCCATCAAATGCAGCCACTGTGCCATCAAATGCTGCCACTGTGCCCATCAAACTCAGCCACTATGCCATTAAACGCAGCCACTGTGCCCATCAAACACAGCCACTGTGCCCATCAAAGCTGCCACTGTGCCCAAACACAGCCACTGTGCCTATCAAAGATGCCACTGTGCCCACCAAACACAGCCACTGTGCCATTAAACACAGCCACTGTGCCCATCAAACACAGCCACTGTGCCCTTCAAATGCAGCCACTGTGCCCATCAAACACAGCCACTGTGCCCATCAAACACAGCCACTGTGCCCACCAAAAACAGCCACTGTGCCCATCAAAGCTGCCACTGTGCAGATCAAACACAGCCACTGTGCCTATCAAACACAGCCACTGTGCCCATCAAAGCTGCCACTGTGCCCACCAAACACAGCCACTGTGCCCATCAAACACAGCCACTGTGCCCATCAAAGCTGCCACTGTGCCCACCAAACACAGCCACTGTGCCATCAAATGCTGCCACTGTGCCCATCAAAGCTGCCACTGTGCCCATTAAAGCTGCCACTGTGCCCATCAAAAGCTGCCACTGTGCCCATCAAACGCAGCCACTGTGCCATCAAATGCAGCCACTGTGCCCATCAAATGCTGCCACTGTGCCCAAATACTGCCACTGTTCCCATCAAATGCAGCCACTGTGCCCATCAAACACTGCCACTGTGCCCATCAAATGTTGCCACTGTGCCCATCAAACACAGCCACTGTGGCATTAAACGCAGCCACTGTGCCATCAAACGCAGCCACTGTGGCATTAAACGCAGCCACTGTGCCATCAAACGCAGCCACTGTGCCATCAAATGCAGCCACTGTGCCCATCAAACGCAGCCAGTGTGCCATCAAATGCAGCCACTGTGCCCATAAAACGCTGCCAGTGTGCCCATCACATGCAGCCACTGTGCCATCAAATGCTGCCACTGTGCCCATCAAACTCAGCCACTATGCCATTAAACGCAGCCACTGTGCCCATCAAACGCAGCCACTGTGCCCATCAAACACAGCCACTGTGCCCACCAAACACAGCCACTGTGCCCATCAAAGCTGCCACCGTGCCATCAAACACAGCCACTGTGCCCATCAAAGCTACCACTGTGCCCACCAAACACAGCCACTGTGCCTATCAAAGCTGCCACCGTGCCCACCAAACACAGCCACTGTGCCATAAAATGCTGCCACTGTGCCCATCAAGCTCAGCCACTGTGCCATTAAACGCAGCCACTGTGCCCATCAAACACAGCCACTGTGCCCATCAAATGCAGCCACTGTGCCCATCAAACACAGCCACTGTGCCCATCAAACACAGCCACTGTGTCCACCAAACACAGCCACTGTGCCCATCAAAGCTGCCACTGTGCAGATCAAACACAGCCACTGTGCCCATCAAACACAGCCACTGTGCCCATCAAAGCTGCCACTGTGCCCACCAAACACAGCCACTGTGCCCATCTAACACAGCCACTGTGCCCATCAAAGCTGCCACTGTGTCCACCAAACACAGCCACTGTGCCATCAAATGCTGCCACTGTGCCCATCAAACGCTGCCACTGTGCCCATCAAACTCAGCCACTGTGCCATTAAAAGCAGCCACTGTGCCCATCAAATGCAGCCACTGTGCTCATCAAACGCAGCCACTGTGCCCATCAAACGCAGCCACTGTGCCCATCAAACACAGCCATTGTGCCCATCAAACGCAGCCACTGTGCCATCAAACGCTGCCACTGTGCCCATCAATCATTTCAATCTGTAATTTCTTGCTTTTCAAGCTCGTGTTATATTGCAATGTTTAAACACTGATTTTGTTGGAAGTACCAATAAATATAGCCTTATTGATAATTTGCATTTTTATTCTTGTGCGTGATTGTGTAGACAGGGCCCCAGTGCACTGTATTGCCCAAGGGCCTATAATGCTCTTAAGATGGCCCTGTATATATATATATATATATATATATATATATATATATATATATATATATATATACATACACACACACTGTATGTGTGACTGCATCCACTCACATACTCAGTTTATTTTATAGAACGTTCTAGGGATATTTGTTCATGTTACCAGGATAGGGGATGCTTGGTATCACAATAATTGGAAGTTACATTAATTTTAGAAACCTATCACGAGCTAATTTTAATATGCTAATGTGGGTGCATTTGAAGAGCTGAATGTGTAATTCCCATAGCTGAAGGGCTTATTTTGCTAAATGAATAAGAACATTGGCAGCTCACATAGGCTTCAGCTAGCTGAATAGTGAGTGGGCGATTTTCTATCAAAGAGGAATTTGGAGCACAAGGTACTAATATGAGTGCCTTGGAACCACAGCATGATTCAAGGGAGCATATCACAGATTGGGGAGAAATAAGACACTAAGGAAAATCATAAAGACAGCATAAATTTGTAAAACTACTGTATTTTACCATGTTATATCAAATGTTTAATTACAGCCATTAATCATCTATTATCTTTTTTTACAATTATAAACAAAAGCCAATTGAGCAAATAAATAAGAAAATAAATAAAATGTTTGTAACAGTAAGGGGGCATTTTACAGGATGAATATATCATAATCTGTAATTGTTATATTACTGTGAGTTGTTGTTGAATTGTTATATTGTATTGTTGCATACTCAATTGACTTTTATCAAATGAACTGGGCCAGAAATTGTCAGCCAAGCAGCACCTGCAGTCAACCAGCTGAATGCACTGTTCAGGGGTTCTGACAGTTGGCACTAGCAGCTGTTAAAATACAGAAGCCTGGCAGCAGACATTAGTCTATCCACTCCATTTGTGTGGATGGAGGAATTTGTTAGATTTCTTTTGTTCTTCCTACAATCTATCAGTGTACAGCCAACTTAAGCAGTGGCAAACCTAGTCTTAAAGCTGAACTCGGGGAAAACTAAAAGCACTCCCTTGCAGTAGGGCTGCATTGTTTTATTTCCCTTTTTGTGGAATTGTATCTGCATTGCGTGATCATGTATCTGGGTGCTTTCTGGAAATAAAAACATAATTAGAAAAAAAAACCTTTTACTTACCTGATCCCCCACTCCCCGGGAAAACAGTGCTCCCTTCTACTCCAGCAGTAGACTGTTGAAAAACAATCTGCCTGGAAGCAGGTACCAAAAGCTATTGGCTATTACCTTTATTAGATGACTTTGCCACCAAGCCCTACCTCATGGTGCTAAGCCCTACCCACCTACTTCCCCCGGCCAAGGGGGACAGCGGGCTTACAGGCCTTAGACCTAAGGTCAAAGAAGTCAATTCCTTAGTCACAAAGTGAAACAAAGTGCAATGGAGGATAGCTTTTCAAAGGTAATGGCTGGCACTGTAGTGTGGTGTAATTTTATAAAGGTAAAAGCAGACCTTCCATGAAAATGAGAGCCCCACTTAAATGATAGCCCTTGCTACGTAAATGAACACCCGCACCACCTGTGTAAGAAAAGACATGGAGAAAATAGCCAAAAATTTTGCATTTTAAGAGGAAAAAAAACCTTAGAACCTGGCTTTCGATGCTTCTGGAAGGCGTGGGTGACATCACTGTGCTCTTCACCACATGTCATAATAGCTGGGTGCTTGAAAACATGTGACCACAAAGTGGAATTGGGCTTTAGAGCTGAACTCCAACCGGCTAATAAAATCCGCCTTTTGGTAGCTGATGTAAGTATTTCTCTTTGTTATATCTCCCTAGACAAAACAAGCATTAGAGCCTTATTATACTGTGGGTAGGGGTGGGGGAAGCTGCCAAAAAGATGATTTTTATTAGCTGACTGGACCTCGGCTACATTTTTGCTTAGAAGTGAAAGAGAACATTGGACTACAAAGGGGTGAAATGTCTACTTATGGCATACACTAATAGGATCACAAAAAAATACAACCTGATGGCAATAGCTGGGTTCTAATTCCTTTGAATTTCATCTTACAATGATTTACATTGAAATTATTCTAATACTAGAGCACATAACAGGGCTATGAACTACTGCACAAAACAACTGAAATACATTGATTGAGCTCCTAACATTTCTTCAGCTTCATTACATTCATCATAAGCAATGCCTCTAGAGCATCTCACAGTTATATAAACCCAATGTTTATTTATGAAAATGCATTCCTTTCATGCTACTTTTTACATAATTAATGGGTATTTTCTTTTTACGATAATACGTACAGTACTGTCAGAAAATTAGAGGTTTGGAATTTGCAGCTGAATATATTCAGTGAATTGTCAGTGCTTTATTATTCCCTAATGCAGAAAACCCATTTATACTTCAAACATTTTTTCTTGGAATCCTTCCATTTACAAAAAAACAAACTATAAAATATAGAAAAATATAGAAAATTGGACAAAAATAAAAATGATATTATGATATGTCATACATACAGTGCCTTGAAAAAGTAGTCATATCCCTTGAAATTTTCCACATTTTGTCATATTACAACGAAAAATTAAATGCATTGTATTGGGATTTTATGTGATAGACCAACACAAAGTGGCAGATAATTGGGAAGTGGAAGGAAAATGATAAATGGTTTACAAATTAATATCTGAAAAGTGTAGCATGAATTTGTATTCAGCCCCCTTTACTCTGATACCCCTAACCAAAATCTAGTGGAACCAATTGCCTTCAAAAGTCACCTAATTAGTAAATAGAGTCTGCCTGTGTGTAATTTAATCTCAATATAAATACAGCTGTTCTGTGAAGCCCTCAGAGGTTTGTTAGAGAACCTTAGTGAACAAACAGCATCATGAAGGCCAAGGGACACACCAGACAGGTCGGGGATAAAGTTGTGGAGACGTTTAAAGCAGGGTTAGGTTATAAAAAAATATCCCAAGCTTTGAACATCTTACGGAGTACTGTTCAATCCATCATCTGAAAATGGAAAGAGTATGGCACATCTGCAAACCTATCAAGACATGGCTGTCCACCTAAACTGACAGGCCGGGCAAGGAGAGAATTAATCAGAGAAGCAGCCAAAAGGCCCATGGTAACTATGGATGAGCTGCAGAGATCCACAGCTCAGGTGGGAGAATCTGTACACAGGACAACTATTAGTCGTGCACTCCACAAATCTGGCTTTTATGGAAGGGTGGCAAGAAGAAAGCCATTGTTAAAAGAAAGCTATAAGAAGTCCCGTTTGCAGTTTGTGAGAAGCCATGTGGGGAACACAGCAAACATGCGGAAGAAGGTGCTCTGGTCACATGAGACCAAAATGTAACTTTTTGGCCTAAAAGCAAATTGCAATGTGTGGCGGAAAACTAACACTGCACATCACCCTGAACACACCATTCCCATGATGTGGGGGGTCCCCCTAAATTCCATACCAGGCCCTTCAGGTCTGGCATGGATATTAAGGGGAACCCCGGCCAAATTTTTTTAAAAAAATGGCGTGGGGTCCCCCTCAAAATCTATACCAGACCCTTATACTAGCACGCAACCTGGCAGGCCGCAGGAAAAGAAGGGGGGATGAGAGAGCGCCCCACCCTCCTGAACCGTACCAGGCCACATGCCCTCAACATTGGGAGGGTGCTTTGGGGTAGCCCCCAAAACACCTTGTCCCCATGTTGATGGGGACAAGGGCCTCATCCCCCACAACCCTGACCGGTGGTTGTGGGGGTCTGCGGGCGGGGGGCTTATCGGAATCTGGAAGCCCCCTTTAACAAGAGGACCCCCAGATCCCGGCCCTCTCCCCTGTGTGAAATGGTAAGTGGGTATTTTGTACCCTTACCATTTCACTAAAAAAGTGTCAAAAATGTTAAAAATGACAAGAGATAGTTTTTGACAATTCCTTTATTTAAATGCTTCTTCTTTCTTCTATCTTCTATCTTCCTTCGGTTTCTTCCTCCATCTTCTTCTGGTTCTTCTGGTTCTTCCTCCGGTGTTCTCGTCTGGCATCTTCCTCCTCAGCGTCGGCATCTTCTTCCCTTCTTCTCCGGGCCGCTCCTCATCCATGATGGCATGGAGGGAGGCTCCCACTGTGTGACGCTTCTCTCTTCATCTTCTTCTCTTCATCTTCCTCTCTTCATCTTCTTTTCGGCCTGCTGTGCATCCATGATGGCACGGAGGGAGGCTCCCGCTGTGTGACGCTTCTCCTCTTCTGACGGTTCTTAAATAACGGGGGGCGGGGCCACCCGGTGACCCCACCCCCCTCTGATGCATGGGGACTTGACAGAACTTCCCTGTGGCATTTCCCGTGACGCCACAGGGAAGTCCCGTCAAGTCACTGTGTGTCAGAGGGGGCGGGGTCACCGGGTGGCCTCGCCCCCCGTTATTTAAGAACCATAAGAAGAGGAGAAGCGTCACACAGCGGGAGCCTCCCTCCATGCCATCATGGATGCGGAGCTGCCCGAAAAGAAGATGAAGAGAAGAAGATGAAGAGAAGAAGATGAAGAGAAGAAGATGAAGAGAGGAAGATGAAGAGAAGAAGATGAAGAGAGAAGCGTCACACAGCGGGAGCCTCCCTCCATGCCATCATGGATGCGGAGCGGCCCGGAGAAGCAGGGAAGAACACGCCGACGACGCGGAGGAAGATGCTGGACGAGAACACCGGAGGAAGAACCAGAAAAACCAGAAGAAGAAGAAGATGGAGGAAGAAACTGAAGGAAGATAGAAGAAAGAAGAAGCATTTAAATAAAGGAATTGTCAAAACTGTCTCTTGTCATTTTTAACATTTTTGACAGTTTTACTTTTGTACCCCCTTAACATTTTACACAGGGGGAGGGCCCGGGATCTGGGGGTCCCCTTGTTAAAGGGGGCTTCCAGATTCAGATAAGCCCCCCGCCCGCAGACCCCCACAACCACCGGCCAGGTTTGTGGGGATGAGGCTCTTGTCCTCATCAACATGGGGACAAGGTGTTTTGGGGGCTACCCCAAAGCACCCTCCCAATGTTGAGGACATGTGGCCTGGTACGGTTCAGGAGGGGGGGCGCTTTCTCGTCCCCCCTCTTTTCCTGCGGCCTGCCAGGTTGCGTGCTCAGATAAGGGTCTGGTATGGATTTTAAAGGGGGACCCCACGCCATTTTTTTTTTAAATTTTGGCCGGGGTTCCCCTTAATATCCATACCAGACCTGAAGGGCCTGGTATGGAATTTAGAGGGACCCCCCACGTCATTTTTTTTTTTAAATTTTGGTTAGAGGGTTTCCCCTGTGGGGAATTTGCCATGCCGTTTTTATCAATTAACTTTTATGTGTATTGTCGGACCGGCAATTCATTAATGGCCGTGAGTAGTTTTAAATGACTTTTTTTCCTTTGAAATGTCATTTTGCTGTCAGACTGTTCTAAACACGGGAAACATGCGCCCCTTTACAGGCATACTATAGACATCCCCCCAGGTATGAAATTTAAAGGAATATTACACTTTTATTGTTTCACTTTAAGCATTATTAAAATCACTGCTCCCGAAAAAACAGCCGTTTTTAAAACTTTTTTTGCATTGATCCATGTCCCCTGGGGCAGGAGCCGGGTCCCCAAACACTTTTTATGACAATAACTTGCATATAAGCCTTTAAAATTAGCACTTTTGATTATTCATGTTCGTGAATTTTTTGCCTGTTCGCAAGTTCTGGTGCGAACCGAACAGGGGGGTGTTCGGCTCATCCCTACTCTTCAGTTTGTGCTTGTGGGTTTGCATCTGGTTTTCAGTGCATGTAGTCAGTTCGTATCTGTTTTTCAGTGCGTTCTTGTCTGCTCGTTTCTGATTTTCAGCTCGCTCTTCACAGGCCTTTCTGTTCTTTAGTGCGTTCTGTTAGTCCGTTCTGACCAGCCGACCGTTTTTAAGCCATGTTGCGGATATGTGCTCGTCATAGAGTTCGTGCTGTGTGGGGGCTTGGTATTGATGTTCTTGCTTTGACCCAAGCCCAATCCATGAACAGGGTGGGGAGGAGTTCATGGACCAAGAATTAGTTGCTCCAGCGTGACCAATTCTTTCATATGCCTTTGCTGCGTGAGATCCAGGAGAATAACCCTGATGATTTCAGGATTTTTTTCCAGATGAGGGACCCCCTTTTTCACCGTCTGTTGGCTTTGCTGTCCCCTTATATTACGAAGCAGGACACCTGCATGCGGCAAGCCATCACTCCGGAGCAGAGACTAGTCGCCGCGTTGCGGTACTTGGCGACGGGGAGAAGTCTACAGGACCTCAAGTTCTCTACAGGCATCTCCCCCCAGGCTCTGGGGATCATTATCCTAGAGACCTGTTCTGCCATCATTCAGGTCCTGCAGAAGGATTATATTAGGGTAAGTTTTCTTCTTTAACATCACATTCTATGTGTTTAATGTATGCTAATGTATTGTATTTCTTTCATCATTCCCTAATTACCATGATTGTAATATGCTGTGAATGTTCCCTTTGTCCTCATGCATGATGTAAGATTTTAATGCTCCTTTTTATGTCCTTCATGCATATTTGCCTTCACTAACCTCCCCAGCATGCTATCCTGGGCCCATATACACCTAGCCTAGTCACTTAACAATGTATTTTGTCAGCTCCATTGTAGGGCTTTACCCTAAACACTCCCTAAAACACTCCCTAAAACAGGGGTCTTCAAACTATGGCCCTCCAGTTGTTCAGGGACTACAGTTCCCATCATGCCTAGTCATGTCACTGAATGTCAGAGTTTTAAATGCCTTATGGGATGTGTAGTTCCGCAACATCTGGAGGGCCGTAGTTTGAAGATCCATGCCCTAAAGTGTGTCCAAATGTTATTGTTGTCCTTAAATTCAGGCAGAGGGCCAGAGGCTTTTTTTGGGGGTCTGAAACTCATTTATAACCCCCTAAAATATTTCCAATGGACCATCAGAGGGGGTGAGGAATCTGATAAGTGGACCTTATATTTTTGTCTTTAAATACTCCTTAAAATAAATGTTATACTGATCTTGGCCAAGAATGTTTCTGTCTAATCTGCTTGCAATGTTATGTGCAAAAGTACTAATAATTATTATTATTAGTAGGCTTCCCAATTTGCTCATCGTTGGGACTTTCCCAACTGCGGAGGGGCAATCGATGGTAAGCACGTCCACATTGTCCCACCACCCCACTCTGGGTCATACTATTTTAACTATAAGGGGTTTCATAGTATTGTATTGATGGCGGAGGTGTCGGCGACATACGAGTTTCTCTATGTGGACGTGGGTAAGAATGGCCGGATGTCGGATGGTGGAGTCTTTGCTCAGACCGAGTTCTACCGACGTCTCCAGAGTGGTGGCTTGGGCTTGCCACCTATGGAAGAGAACGTGGAAGGGCTCCCATTTGTTTTTATCGCTGATGAAACATTTGGTCTGGGTGATCACCAGATGAGGCCATTCCCTCAGAGGACCCTTAAGCTGGAGAAGAGTGTTTTTAATTACCGGCTGTCCAGAGCCAGAAGAGTCGTGGAGAATGCCTTTGGGATAATGGCCAGCTGGTTCCGCCTATTTATTACGGCTGTACAAACTTAACCACATAGTTCTAGCATGCTGCATACTTCACAACTTTTTGAAGAGAAATGCTCCGAATTATGTTGCCTCAGTTGGGCCTGAGGCCGAACTTCCAGAAAACCCACTGACGGCCCTTGAAACTGGCCGTCCTGGATTGCCCCCCAAAGCGTCCGTGAAGTGCGTCAAAAATATGTACATTATTTTACGGGTAGGGGGGCCATTGCTATGCCAGCAAATTTGTAATTATTTTAGATATTAAAAAAATTTTGATCTGATCAAATCTTGATTTTGGTTTACTGCTTGTGTTTCTTTGAGCTGTCTCCTAGATTCTCCTAGTGCACTTGTAGCGCCAAGTGCATGTGTTTTTTCCATTATTAAATAACGCCCATTGTCACTGTAAACACCAACTTAATACAAAAAATGGTATTGAGCATTGAAAGAAGAAGCCACACATTTTTGAGTATAAAACCTTTTACTCTGTACACATTTACATGTGCGTTGTAAAATTTTTTGTTTTAAAAAAAAACATATTTTTTTACCTTGAAAATATTTTTTTAGTACATAAACAGGCATGTTTCAAAACATAACATACACAACTCAGGAACTTACAAAGTTCAACATTGAAAAACTGAAGGCAATATCAAACATTATAGTGTCAAATATGTATTGATGTTGACTTCATCAGATGGGGTGATATCCCCCTGTAAAAGCCAAATTTTGAAGATGCACACAAATTGGGAGTCAAACTGGGGATTTCCCTCCTGATCTCATGCCTAATGTCAACATGTGCTATCTTCCATAATGGGGGATCAATGGACGTGTTTTGGGGGTGCAACCACTTTCTCTCACCTACTTGAGTTACGAGGAAGGGGTTGCACCCACAAAACGTGTACATTGATATCCCTGATGGCAGATAGCACATGTTGACACACTGTGTGCATCTTCAAAATTTGGCTTTTAAAATGCGTAAAAAATTGAAAAAAAATGGTCCCCAAAAATTGAAAATGGTGTCATTTTGTTGTTCTTTAGATTCTTCCTAGTACATCAATCATGTTCTTCAGTTTTTGTTCTATGTCATTTGTTTTTTTTTTGATGAGGTCTAAATCCTGACCACAAAACATTATGTCCTGTATTAGTTTTTGTGCACTGTCAGTCATGAAATGAGTAGATTGTTCTTCCACAACATGCACATCACCTAAAAGAAAAAATACACACCATGTATTATAAATATGCAGGCATACATCTATTACCTGAATCTGTGGTGTCAGACACTCACCTATCGTGGTGACAATCTCAACCACCTCTCCTTCCTCCACATCGTCAGGTTGTGGTGTCCTCTGTTCCCCTTCTTCAGGAGGTGGGAGTTTCCTGGTGTCCTCAGACGTCCGGAGTCTTTTCTCCCCTATGAGAATGAAACAAAAGGTATACTTAGTACAGATATTTGAGGCCAGAGATAGGAATATGAAACATTGTTCGGAAGTGGGGTACAATTGTCTGTTTTGGCAGAGTTCCAAGCTGAAGACATGATTTTTTCACTTACCAAAGCTGGAATACTTACCTTTTTTGGACAAGTTTCACACATGGAGACACCCCAAGTATCCACTGGAGTACCTGTGTGGGACACCGTAAAAAGTTTGTTCTTGTGTCCCACACTAGTGCTTCTGAGTCCAGATGTGTAAACAGCTGCTGTCCTCTCCTTACATTACACTGAATCATGTTTGCAACTCTTTCTAGTTTCAAACACATCTGGACAACAATGTCCTAAACTTCTTCTACTACAAATTAGCATGACCAAATGTAGTTAACCCTGCATCTGCCCAAAACATCGTATTTAGTTGGCAAACGAACAATGTTTCCTACGACCGATTACTGTGCCCATGAACATGAAAGTAGCCATTTTAAACTGTACAACAGTAAAGAAAAGCACATGGAGCAGCATGCAAGTAATAATAATAATCGGAACACACAACAACTGCTTACTTTTTAGAAGCACTTTCTTGATCCTTCTGTACTGATCCTGGTCCCTCAATTTCAGGTCTGACCAGCGTTTCCTAAATTGCTCCTTGGATCGTTGTACCCCAAAATTCCTGTGCAGACTCTTCACAACTTTAGTCATGATCTTTCTCACATTTGGGTTTAGGTACAGTCCATACTTCCCGTCATAGTCGGCCCTCTTCAAGATGTCCACCATCTCTACAAAGGCCATATTTGAGGCCTTAAATCTCCTGCGGGATCAGGACGTTTCGGGCTCCGGGCTTTCCTCCTCCTTGTTACTGATATTAACATGCACCTGCTGTGTCTCCGCCATGTTCCTCTCCCACTGCGATGAAAGAGAAGAGGCAGGGAATATTCAAGAAAGAACGTCAGGGGCGGGTAACGTGGGCAGAGTTTCACGCATGCACAGTGTAAATAAAGCTAACACGCGTGTGTCGTGCCTACGATCTGTGAGTGGAGGAAGTGCCGAACGTTATAACAAAGGTAACATTTTAACTTGGGACATCAGTGGCCTATACTGATTCCAGATTGAGGCCTATATTGGGATAAGATTAGGAGAGTTTAGCCTGATATTAGTGTTTTTGTCTTGTGTTTTGTCTTGCAGCAAATATGAAACAATTCAAAGACCCTGAATTAATGGGCCAGTTCATAGACAGATACAGGGATATGAGAATTTTGTCGGAGGTTAAAAACCCCTTATATCGAAATAAACCAGCTAGGAAGGCATCGCTGGAGAAACTGCTGCAATTTGTGAAGACGCAGGTCCCCGACGCAGACATCGAGTTTGTGGATAAGAAAATTGGTAGCTTGAGAAGCACATATAAAAAGGAGCTTAATAAGGTCCAGGCTTTCATGAGATCAGGAGCAGCAGCAAAGGATGTGTATGTACCCAGTCTATGGTACTACAACAGGATGCGGTTTCTGGAGGACCAGATTGAAGCCAGGGAATCACTTTCTACACTTCCATCCACCCTTCCTTCAACCCCAGCTGAGGCTTCCGAGGACCAACCTGGCCCTTCCATCCTGGAAGAAGTTGAGTAGCTCAGCTGGAGCCAGGTATAATATTTTTGAACATATTTATTGTCTGAAAATTATTGGTGTTAACTAGATGTTATTATTTATAACAAATGAATGATTTAACAAAAAGTGTTTTACATATCAACAGACAGTAGTGGCCAAAAATGATTGGGACAAGAATGAAAAATGCTGGGCTCAGAATGTTAGTCTTTTCTATTTATTAACATTCAATTTGCAACAGTCATGAGCTGAAAATTGTGCCTGAACCAAAAACTACAACTATGTCCCTTTTTCATACACAGGAAGACCTCAGCCAGGATGAGGCTCTGGAAGGTGGCAGCCAGGAGGAGGCGGGGGTAAGTGTCAGCCAGGAGGAGGCGGGGGTAAGTGTCAGCCAGGAGGAGGTAGGGGTAAGTGTCAGCCAGGAGGTGGCCAGGCCCAGTAGCCTCACCCAATCCCAGGTGCCTCCCCTCCACCTTATAACAAAAAGGGCCAGGAAGGGGAGTAACGTGGAGGAGGCAGCACTGGGCCTCATTAAGGAGGCTAACACACCTCCGACATTGAAGAGGCCTTTGGCTGCCATGTAGCTGCAAAATTGTGGGAGGGCAACGCTTCATGTGTGAGAATCTTATTTTTCAGTCCCTTCGGAAGGGATTGAGGGGCCAAATTAGTGAGAACATACACTTATGTGCGCTCGCCCATCATCCTCCTCCTGCCACAAGTCCACCTCCAGAGCCACAGCCTCCAAGGAAGGCTGCAGGGAAGGCTTCAGAGAAGCATGGAGGGAAGGCTACAGGGAAGACAAGAAAGTGATGGTCTGGGTTCAGTCTGGTCAGACAGAAGACACAGGCTGTTGTAGTACCACAGCCTGGGGACATATATGTCATCTGCTGCTGTTCATGATCTCAGGGAGTCCTGGACCAGATTGTGCTCCCTATTATATGGACTTATCAGGCTACCAATTTTTAGTTACAAAGAGTTGATGTGTGCCCTGCGTTACAAAGGCTTTGCAAATTCAAGCAGTTTCCCCAGCGTTGCCTTCTTTATTTTGTTATGAGCCAGAATAAATGTAGATTTTTTTATATGAAAATACTTGCCTATGTGTTTTTCTTTAAAAAGGACAAGATAATAATGTTGTGGAAACTTGACACAAAAAAAAAAAAAAAAATATGGAGATCACTAGAAAATAATTTAAAAAACAGGAGATCTTGATTAAAAAAAAAAAAAAAAGATGACTATAAAAAATAATTCCAAACATTATTATGGAGATCTGGCTTTAAAAACAAAAAGATTATTCAGGAGATCACGGGAAATAATAAAGAAATAAGTTTGTGAGAACTCTATGTGAATATCAGCAGCAAAACAAATTCATTCTTCTAGCATTATAAAGAAGAAGAGAATGCGCTGCATTAAAGGATCGAAAAATTGACAGCGTAACAAATGTGCTATCTCCATTACGAACGCTCGTTTTACCAGAATGAACGCTTCCGTCTCGTACTTGATTCTGAGCATGCGTGATTTTTTGGCGTGTCCGAATTGCATACAGGCGATCGCATTTTCGGATAGGAACTTTCCCTGACCGAAAAATAGAGAGCATGCTCCCAATCTTTTGCTGGCTGGAATTCTGCCAGCAAAAGACCGATGGAGCATACACACGGTAGAATCTGTGACAAGACTTGAAAATTGCTGTTCACAGACGCTCTCCATCCAATCTGACAGAGCTTGAGCTATTTAGCAAAGAAGAATGGGCAAAAATGTAATACTCTAGATGTGCAAAGCTGGTAGAGACATACCCAAAATGACTTGCAGCTGTAATTGCAGTGAAAGGTGGTTGTACAAAGTACTGACTCGGGAGGGCTGAATACAAATGTACGCCACACTTTTCAGATTTTTTTTTTCAATTCTGAAAACCATTTATCGTTTTCCTTCCACTTCACAATTATGTGTCACTTTGTGTTGGTCTATCACATAAAATCCCAATAAAATACATTCACGCTTTTGGTTGTAACATGACAAAATGTGGAAAATTTCAAGGGGTATGAATACTTTTTCGAAGCAGTGTACATAAAAAATAAATGTATATCTCCTTTGAAAAGCTTTGCATTAGGGGTGTAACATGCAGAGGCCTTGTCTCCGATATATACAATATTCTGATGACCCCAACCTGATACACCTACAAGGCACAACTCTAATGCCCTGTACACACCATAGGATTTTCCGATGGAAAATATACGATAGGACCTTGTTGTCGGAAATTCTGACCGTGTGTAGGCTCTATCACACATTTTCCATAGGAATTTCCGACACACAAAGTTTGAGAGCTTGCTATAAAATTTTCCGACAACAAAATCCGTTGTCGGAAATTCCAATCGTGTGTACACAAATCCGACGCACAAAGTGCCGCGTATGCTCAGAATAAATTAAGAGATGAAAGTTATTAGCTACTGCCCCGTTTATAGTCCCGACGTACGTGTTTTACGTCACCACGTTCAGAACAATCGGATTTTCCGACAACTTTGTGTGACCGTGTGTATGCAAGACAAGTTTAAGCCAACATCCTTCAGAAAAAATCCATGGATTTTGTTGTCGGAATGTCCGATCAATGTCCGTGTGTACGGGGCATAAGACAAAAGTAAACAGATTTTAAATAGAGAATTTTACATCAGAGGAATGGAGCACATTCTTAGACAACACACATACAAATGTTCTGTTTTTACAACAAAGAATGAATACAATATTCTCTATCCTTGGTACAATGCCCTTGTCTTACTACATCCCAGCCTATTGCTGAAGAGGACAGCAGCACTCGAGACACTGTTCCATATATATTGGATTGCCCTAAGATACGAACATTCTGGCAAGAAGTAACAGCCCTTCTACACACTCTCCTACAAATCAAGTAGGAAAAAACGGAAGGTGGAACTTTGAATGAGGCTATTGATTTGTGGTGGTGAGATAAGTAGAAAGTATATTTAATTGGCATATTGAGTCTGACAATACATAACAATGATGCACATAGTAGAAAAGGTTTAATATGTATACACACACATACGTGGTACTGACCTCATGAGTGCATTACATATACATCTCAAAGGGATGGTATATAAAATTGACAAGAGATTTAATATGGATAAAATTAATTATTGCAGATTTATATATGTACACATCATCTAAATGGCACTATGCAGTGTAATCAATGGTAAGAAACACAGTATGATCATTTGGTTGTAGATAATGAGTCTAAGTAGCCATGGGAATGCATCCTAAAAGTCAAACGCATTTTGTGGATAATACCACTCTTCAGGGGCAGATGCATGCAACTCTAATAAAACAACAAAACAAGAATAGACCAGTATGATCAAACGTTATACCCCTCAATGGGGAGAATGTGTACAAGAGAAAAGGGAGAGAGTTACCCATTCCTCTGAGTACTTACATCATGATAAGTCTGGAAAATGGGGGATGAGGAATCAGAGGCTATCTAAATTGTCTGTACCGGGAGCTGTGGAAAGAGCCCGCAGGAGAAGAACCGGGTGCACAAAACATCATCCCCAAGAAAAACTAAAGGCAGAAATCCTGGTAGTGGTATGAGTGGGCTTCATGTCTAAAAATATATATATTGGGTGTAATATAAATACTCTGTATTGTGGGAAGTGGCTAGAGCCCAATGCCATAGTGCAGGTAGACAAGTGAATGTTAAAAAAGAAGAAGTGTGTGAAGACAGAAAAAAACAAGATCAGAGATGAAAAAGAAAAAAAGAAGAAAAAAAAGGGGGGGGGAGAAAGAAAGAAGGAAAAAGAAAAAAGAAAAGGAAGAGAAAGAAAAAGAAAGAGAAGGGAGAAAAAAAAGAAAAAGAAGAAAAAGGAAAAAGAAAGGGAAAGAAAAAAGGAAAGAAAAGAAGACCATGAGACAGGTATAGATGACAAAAACAAAAGTGAGCATATGTGAGCATAAACAGGAAAAGAAAAAACATGTAATCACCTGTTTAGGATATAACAATGTAAGTGCCATGTAGTGTGCAGTGTGCACAGAGAGGTGCTGCCATGAGGACTGGCTAGCACTGGGTGAGGATGTTAAATTTACTCGGCACACACCCACGGGCTCCTCCCAATATCACACAGGTGCATCAAGAAAGGAAGAGAGGTGTCTACACCTGAGCAGCAACCACCGCCCATGGAGGCTGGAGACGCCTTCCTCCATATGGTGACATCAGATGGAAAAATTCAGACACACCAGAGCCAGGAAGCCCTATGGGGACATCGCGAGCACGGGGTGGAAGTGCGATGCCGATTTGCGGTAGAGGAAGGCCCACCCGATCCCCCGCATCACCCAATGCACAAATGGGGGGAGGGGGAAGGCGCCAGCAACCCAAATCGCAGCTCCCGGACAAAAGACAAAAACAGGAAAAGCACATCAAATCAACATCAAGCTTGACCCAGCCAAATACTTGCTTGGGCTTCCACCACCCAATGTACCTAAGAATATCAAAGGGAACCCATGGACCATCCACACTAGATTTACACTCTCAAATTCCAGAGGTTAAACTTATTGAAGTTCTTACAGCTAGACTGAATAATACTCTCACTATGTATAAACGGGTATAAAACTCCTCGACCGGTTTGAGGCTCCCATTTAAGATAGTGGCCGTCGTGGCCATTGCCTTGATCCTCCCCATGTCCCCTTAGGCAGGTCATAAATGATTTGATTTTCTTTCCTTCCACCACAGGTGAAAAGAAAGAAAATCGCTTGTTGCCTCCATCACTACAGTTAGCTAATTTCTTACACCGCATGCAAGAAATCTGATAGGCTGGTTGTACCCAAGTCAATCAATGGTACAACCAGCCTGCCCATAGAGGGATCGGATCTAGGATGGTCCTTGCTAAAGATTTGATACTTCTGACCTTTGCTGTCTTTTGTTACATCTTTACCCTATCTAGGTTTAGTCTAACATACTACACCCCGGACCTTTTTTTTTTTGCTCCTTCTCTTCTACTCTCTTTTAATCTCATCTTATATTATGTTTGCATTGGGCTTCAATACCTTTTGGAACATGCTATGAGAGCAGAATTATAGGCTTTTGCCCAGTAAGCCATTACTTTTTAGCTACATGTGTTCATTATATCCTAAATGGTGTTTTCAGTACTACTACACATGAACTGCTAACCAGATAGTTATCGAGCCAGGAAACTTTTCTATTTCTTACCTGTTGTTAGACATGTTACTTTAGGCTTTATCTATGTTGACTAATTTTTTCGAGATTTCTGAATATCTGACCACTGGCAGAACTTGAGGGGTCACAAGAGTCTCAATGGCGACCCCACTCATTCTTCAAGTGGGGGGGGTCCGTGTGGCCTTGCTAACACATTAGGTTTTACACTCGGGATCGCCAACTCTGCAAAAGCAGTCTACCCTTCGATCGTGGGTAGATGATGGGTAAATCGCCTCCCTTTCTTGGCGACCCTCCGAAACTTGGACAGAAGCGGCAGCGGCAATTACTGGAGCCCATTCCTATATTTTCATCCTGCAGTTGCTGAAGTTGCCTTTCCTCTGCCTTCCATCAGAATTCAGTGGCTCCAGGAGGAAAGTACAGGGGATCAGCTCCAGTATATGCCGCCCCCACCACCCCTCCTGTCCAGGTGCCGCTTATTTCTACTGCCTGGGCCCCATGTGTGCTCCCCTGGACCTCACTTCCCTCGCAGCATTTATGGCTTCCTCTCCCGCTGGCTGCTGTGGGGGATTTTTTCAAGATGGGAAGCAGGGAATGGGACGGTAAATATGTAATTTACTGGCCCCTTCATTTTATGAATGAACACAGTGAGTGATCACTGTGTTCATTCATAACTGAAGCATACTACACCGTGTTTACTATGCTGCTGTTTGTGAATAAACAGGGAGACAGTGCAGAGCTCTTCCTGTTCATTCTGTGTAGCTGAGGCTGCAGAGATGGAGATTGAGGACTGTGTCCTCAATCTCCTTTTTCTGTTTCAAAAGGTAAACATTAGAGGTCTTTTTAGACCCCCTGAGGTTTCACCAAAGCCCCCCAAAAGGGGTTTGCCAAAAAAAAAAATTGTAAAAAATAAAATTGTAAAAAAGTAAAAAAAATAGAATTGTAAAAAATACAAAAAATGACTGACTCCGTCTACTGTCATACTGACATCATCCACTCTTCTACTGACTGACATGTTCTTCTGCCCTACTGAGACCATTCTCTGCCCTACTGACATGTCCACTGCCCTACTGGCACTGTCCACTGCTCTACTGGCACTGTCCACTGCTCTACTGACACCATCCACTGCTCTACTGACACTGTCCACACACTGTCCACTGCCCTACTGACACTGTCCGCACACTGTCCACTGCCCTACTGACACTGTCCACTGCTCTATTTCAATTAAAAAAGGGCAACCAAAAGGCGCTGGGACTTTGATATGAGTTTAAACAAGGTAGTGAGAGGGGAAAAAACATTTGAAGAGCCCACTGGCTCAGCTTAGGCTGCCTATAACAGGCAAGGTTACCCTACTGTGGATACTCCAGCAAGTTACCAGGAAAAGAAGTGCATATATGGAAGGAGCGCCAGACCAAAAGATATGAGTCCAAATGAATTTATTGATGATGTGTTAAAAGGTCTCCAACGTGTTTTGTGGTATGTAAACTCCAATGAAAAAAGAGCATCAAAGAGGCTCTGGGACTTTGATATGAGTTTAAACAAGGTAGTGAGAGGGCAAAAAAAACTTTGAAGAGCCCACTGACTCAGGTTAGACTGCTCACTACAGGCAAGGTTACCCTACTGTGGGTACTCCAGTAGGTTACCAGGAAAAGACTTGCATATACGGAAGGAGCACCAGACCAAAAGATATGAGTGCAAATTAATTTATTATGTGTTAAAAGACAGCCAATGTGTTACTGACTGACACTGTCTACTTAGGTAGGCTAAGTTTATATTTTTACAGTGACATTATTTTTTTTTTATATTGTTTTAAATTTTCTTTACTATTTAGTTAGCCCTTGCTAGTTAATTTCTTTAGTAAAAAAAGAGTGAGGAATCCCGGTGAACTTTGATCACTTTTATGTTGTTCAGATAGATCTTCACATCTCAAAGGTTGCCCACCCCTGCTCAAGGGTATTGAAAAGAATTGGAGAGGGATGTCAAAATGTGGGCAGTTTCTCTAAAATCTTTTGAATTACCTTCTAAATAGGAGAAGAAGAAGCAGGGGAGAGTCGCTGTTTCGCTGTTCAGCCTGAGTTCCAGCAAGTGATGATCACTAACAGCTGATTTGCCATTGCATATCCATTATTTTGAACTTGCCTATTAGAGGTTTTTTGTACTCATAATTTTATTTCATTTCAGGACTCTTGTTTTTCTGACTTTGTTTCACTGGTTTGTTTCAAGTTTTTTGTAATTTTTTTATTAATTGTTTATACACATTTGGTATTTGCATACAAGTCTAGGAACTTATACATTTAGTTTTGACAGCGCACTTTAAACTTAATACCACATTTAAAATGACCTGAACTGTAAAGGTCATGCCCAAAGCAGAGGGTAAAGGACTAGTCATCAGTTTTGCCCAAAGTCTTCCTGCAGCTGATCTTTTTCTTATTAGTGGTTTACCATGCCTTGGCTTGCAGTGTGTAGGTGCTCTCATGCAATGTAACAAGCTCTCATGCAAATTTAGCAGTGAGCGTGTTGAAATAAACCATTTACCATTGACAGGTAATGGTCAGCTTTTATTTATGTAAAACCTTTCTCAGAAAAAAAGACAAAAAATAACTGTTTCTGTAACTTCTTGTGTAACTGCAGTGTTAGCTGGAGTTTGGCTTCAATTTGTTAGTGTAGCTAGATCTGCTAGTACTTCTAATGCCGCGTACACACGGTCGGACTTTTCGTCTACAAAAGTCCGACAGCCTGTCCGACAGACTTCCGGCGGACTTTCGGCGGACTTGCGGCAGACTTTCTAACGAACGGACTTGCCTACACACGACCACACAAAAGTTCGACAGCCTAGTACGCGGTGACGTACACCAAGTCCGACGAGACTATAAAACGGAAGTTCAATAGCCCGTACGACACCCTTTGGGCTCCTTCTGCTAATCTCGTGTTTATCTCGTGTTAGTAGAAGTTTGGTGAGAGACGATTCGCGCTTGTGAGACTCGTATTTTTCAGTTCGTTTTAACTGTTGTTCAGTCTGTGCTTGTGAGGTTTGTATCTGCTTTTCAGTGCGTTTGGTCAGTTGGCATTGAGAAATCTTTGTTTTATTGTCCGCTCGTTCCTGATTTTCAGGTCGCTCTTCACAGGCCTTGCTGTTCTTCAGTGCGTTCTGTTTAGTGCGTTCTGACCAGCCGACCGTTTTGAAACCATGTTACCTGTACGTACTCGTCGTCGAGCTCATGCATTGTATGTGTTTGGTGCTGTAGTTTATTCTTCAGACCAAGACCAGTCCATGAACAGGGCGAGGAGGAGTTCATGGACCAAGAATTGGTTGCTCCAGCGTGACCGGTTCTGTCACATGCCATTGCTCCATGAGATCCGTGAGAATAATCCTGAGGATTTCAGGAACTTTCTCCGGATGACGGACCCCGTTTTTGACCGTTTGTTGGCTTTGCTGACCCCCTATATCAGCAGGCAGGATACCTGCATGAGGCAAGCCATCACTCCGGAGCAGAGGCTAGTTGCCACGTTGCGGTACTTGGCGACAGGGAGAAGCCTGCAGGACCTCAAGTTCTCGACAGGCATCTCCCCCCAGGCTCTGGGGATCATTATCCCAGAGACCTGTTCTGCCATCATCCAGGTCCTGCAGAAGGACTATATTAAGGTAAGATATTTTTCTTTTATTAGCATCACATGTTCTTTTATGTAATCTTTGATAATGTAATGTATTTCTTGCCTCAAACACTACTTACCATCATTGCAATATAGTGTGAATGTCCCCTTTTTATCCTCACACATGCTGGATTTTTTTCCTGTTCTTTTTTGTCATGCATGTATATTTTCCTTCAATAACCTCCCCAGCATGCAATGATGGGCACATATCCACCTAGTCTACTCATTTTGAATGTATTTTGTTTGAGTGTATTTAGTGTGCTTATAATTAGCAATTAGCTTGATTTCCCAACCCCCTCCCCCCACCTAAACTCAAT